>NC_041378.1:15578650-15613650 GCF_900634415.1 Cottoperca gobio | reverse complement strand
AATATAAGGTGAATATGAGTCCCGAAGGAATGTTTTGTGTTGGAAAAGTAAAAAACTTAGTGCTATGAAAGTTTGTCTTATAAAAGTCCCCGCCTATTTCTTTCCTGCATCATTTTACTGATTTGGCAGCAGTAGTAGTTTAACATGAATGTTTTTATCAGACTATAGTCTATTAACTACTACTTTTTTTGCTGAAAATGAAAGTAGAGCTTCTTCTTAACACTGTTATAATTGTGCCTTAACACATATGGTATGCGTTCTAAATGTGCTTACCTAATGATCCACTGTAGGCGATGCTCCTTCTGAACCTTCGAACATATCACACCAGGCTCCTGCTACTTCCAAATCAATTTCCAGAACACTTCTTCATTATGTATCGTCATGACATTGTTATTTCTGTGCTCTTCTTAGATGGAGCAGGAGCTGGAGAGAGCGAGGAGACTACTTGAGCAGTCTGAGGATAGCAGAGAGTCCCTCGTTCAACAGGTTTGTGTCTTTGTGTGCTGTACTTGATTGTATATGTACAGTAAATCTCAGGAGACAAAATAATGAACAGTGCAGCGTCTTCAGAGCTTCAGTGTCGTTTTGCCGATTGTCAGACAGTCGAATGTATTTTTCTGTGTCTGCTTACACGGCTGATGATCTCCTCAGGTGGAGGACACGCGCGGTGAGCTGCTGAGGACGAGGAAGGAGAAGAATGAGCTCCAGAGGGCCTGGCTGCAGACTTCTCAGTCCGCTGCTCAGCCACACTGGCAACCACACTGACAGGGCGGAGGGAAGAGGTGGACAGCGAGGGCCAGCAGGTACTGAATTTAAATCTGGTCTCTGTATACGGAAAGGAGCATAAACAGGAAGACAAAAAGAATATGGATGCAGGTGAAATGTTTGCGATGTCCAGTGGGTAACCATAGAACTATTATTGTAAGTAGCTTATAGAAAAGTATTGAAAATCTTACGCCCCACTGTTTTATGTGATTGTATTGAATGTAGGGCATCATAAAAGGCAGTGCAAAGGACAGATTGTTATAAAATTGTCTAATATTATTTAGTAGAACTATAGACTTATGTTTTTTCTTCTAGTTTATATTATTTGTGTAAATTTGAAAGAAGGTGAAATACTTTATTACATCCCCAATAGTACTTAGTATTTATATATATCGCCATCTTTGTTTATCGAAAGTGAATCGGGCTTTATTCGCTTCTCTTATCACTTCATTTATATTCTATATATATACCTACCAACTTCTGGTCTGCCCCAAGTGAAGTGATTGACATGTGAGCCTTCAATTTAGAAGTAAGTTTAGAAAATAGTTAAAAATGGACTGCTTAAATATTTATCTTACTCAAAACAAAATTGCTGACGGTATTCCTTGTACTCCCTAATCCATCTGCCGCCTCACGTTCCTTGTCACCATGTGTTCTACATTTCTTATCTTCGTATGTAGAAATAAATTCTAACAGCACTTTGATTATGTGCCCGCCCGTGTGCACACGCGTACAGATCCTTTGAGCCTGGAGAAAGAAGTGGCGGAGCTGCGGGCCCAGCTGCGCACGGCCTCTGTCCTCAGTGAAGTTGAAGAACTGAAAAGGACTCTGGACCGCAAGGAGAAGGAGCGTGTCCAACTCGGCGTAAAGGTGGAGGTGTGTATCGGAGTGTGACAATGGGTTTTTATGTATAACAACAAGAGCTTATAACACCAGTGGTTCAGAGAAGGCATTGCTTGTCATTCCTTAGTCATCTATGTCTCTGTATTTTGCAGTATACCCTGAAGAATTAATAGGAAACTTTGAGAATCTCTCAGCTGGAGTGAAAACGAACACAACAGAAGCATGCTTTTGACTTCTACCGTGTCGGCGTGTCGACCCTGAGCAGGGTTATTTTAGTTTGTCGGGTGCCTCTCATCCGTGGTGGAATCCTCCGCCAACTCCATGCCACTTGATCCTCTTAAAATCGTCACATGACAGTTGGAATAGCAGATCAGAAGTCAACCAGCAGTCATTTATCCTTCTCAAACTGGTGGGATGTGTCACTTCCATCACTGTAACGAGACAGGAAAAAAAAGAATCTTAAAATAAAACTCCCTTGCTAAGCAGCAGTATTCAAGACTTTGGTGGGTATCAATAAAATGTTAGTAGGAATAGCTGCACTTAAAAGCATTGGCACATTCCTCTGATCTCTGATGCGTCGTTCACCAAAATGTGTTTAAAACTCCCACGTTTCCCCCATTGCAGAGTAGGTGTTAAAAGATGAAGTGGGTGTTTGCATGTATCACCTAGGGCGTCTCTTATGGTTTTTATGTCTAGATCAAAACAGACGTTGGATGTGTTTTATTTTATCAGTAAATGAGCAAAAATGGAGTTTAATGAGGAGAATACGGTGGAAGATTCAATTTCTCAGTGACTGACTTGATATACAGTCTATTAGGCCTATGACTAATTACTCCTAACTGGAAGTCATAGTCTGTATAAATACCTAAACCTCAACAGGCTAACCTTACTTGCCCCTTATTCAAGACTTCTACCAAACTCAAAACTTCACAGTGATTGTGATTTTGTAAACTCTCCTCAGACCAGCCTGGCAGATAATCCAGATGTAGACACAGTCTCAACCTTCTTTGACCTTTCTGTCTTTGCCTTTTCTCCTCTTCCTTGCTTGCTTTACAGCCGGCCTTTACTGTTGATCTTTTCTTAACATCTCTCATACCTTTTTTCTGTTTTCCTTCCTTCTTTAAACATCAACTGTCTTTTTCTCCCTTCTCCTCTCATCCAAAGGGTCGGTACATTTAAACTCAGGAATTAAGGAAATTGTACCTTTTTTTATTTATTTATTGCACAACAAGTGGGTGCTATGACGTTGGACGTTACAGGGTCTGTGATGAGTGCAAATGTGGACCCCACTGTTCTGATTGCATAACAAAAGTAAGATTTTATGCATTACTCGTGGTGTGCTAAAATTAGATATAAAAAATCTCAATATATTGCCTTGGTTACAGTAATCGCAAAACTTTGAAGCGTAGTCCATTTATCATGATGCGCATCTTATTGCCAATACACAGCCCTGTTAGCTGGCTAACTCTCCTTCATGGCACGTTTCACATTGTATGGATTTGGCAAATTAATGGATTATGTCTGCTTATAATATGGTAAAAGGTTTGTTTCTGCCTGCATAAATACAGCCTGAGTAAATAACCCCTATATTTTCATTTATTTCAGTTATTTCCTGTTAATTCCACTTTGAACATTCCCTGAATTTTGCGACCCTCAACACATACCTCCACACCCCTATGTCTCCCTTTCTCTCGTCTCTGTCTTTTTCCTTCCATTAGCAGCAGTAGTAGTAGTTGCACACACACGTCCTTGACCTTTCTTTTTTCTACATACCAGGAGCTGTCATCAGATCTCTCTCGGCGGGAGCAACAACAGCTACGAATGCTGGATCAGTTGAAGGAGATGCAGGTATTTTTACATTGGTTATTGCATCACACTGTAATTCATCAGGAGATAGGTCATTTAAAGCAATGTTTTAGAGGTCATTTAAATTGGAAGCATGCTGTGTGTAGTGCCTCATTCGGGGCCAAAAGTTCACAAAATTACAATGTAAAGTCTGCAGTAATGAGATCCTATAGAATTAGACCTATTGGTTAAAAAAACACTGATTCTGATTGTAAAGAATGAATATCCACTGTGTTTATAAATTCAATCATCCTTTCAGAGCCGAGGGCAGGCAGAGAGGAGAGAGACGGAGGCGTTACTCCAGGAGAGCACGAGGAGCAGAGATGAATTAAAGACCAGGGCCCAAGAGGCCGTGCTCCGGTGGAGAGCAAAATGCAAGAGACTGCAGAAGGAGCTGGAGGAGGAGAGCACCCGGGCTCAGTTTCATAACGACAAGGCCTCGCAGGTCGGTTGAGGCAGATGCATTCATTACACGACTTTTGACACCACAGTCTACAGTAGCTGCTGATCTTTATAATGTTGGCTGCGTTGTTGAGTACAGAGGACTAATCTGCCCTATTTCAAGATATTGATAGTGTAGGAGTGGAATTGTAAAACTACATTTGAAAGTGGGACGAGTTGAAATGACAATTTTCTTTAAAGGGACAATCCATCAATTTTACAGCTGAAGATCAGGTTAACTGTCTCAAGGAGTACTACACAGCCTTGGAAAACAGTTGGATAATGTCTTCTGTGTTCCTCAAAGTATACAAAAATAACTCTGATGACATCATTATTATATCAGCTTGTCCTAGAGTCAAAACAAAAAATCTGAAAGTGCAGGGTTTGAAATAAGTGGGCATTTGGGAAGCTGGGGGAGATCTAATAAATGGAGCTCAAAGTGCATTATGGGAAATGTAGGGTTTTTAAAACTTTTTATTAGGCACTAAAAGTCGAGATATCTCAGCCTTTGCTGCTTCGATTTAGACCATCAATGACCATGCATGAAAACAGTGACATTATACAATAAATGTGTGCCGTTGGTAACAGGAAAGCAAAACTATTATTGTTATTGTACATTAGTTAGAGCAATCAAAACCGCTTAGTGGTCAGCTGCTTTGTTGTTCCTGTCAACAACAGTTGTTCTTCTTGGCTTATCTTTGAACAAAGTTCTCAGTCGTTGCCCAGAATCCAGAAAAGGTTTCCCAGACTACGGTTAATTTCATTTCAGTTACTTGAATAGGTATCAGTTGGTGCTGGTGGGCAACTGCAGTTCATATACGTCAACTTTACTCATCGGCTCCCAGCAGCTCTGTCTCAAACGTTCTGGATAATTCTGCTGCTGCGGGCTGGGCTAACAGCTAGCCATCTGGCAGCACTGTCAACAACAACTGACTTCTTTGTTGCAGTGAACTGTAGCTCATGCATACCTGCTTTGACTTTGCGTTCTAAAAAGTGAAGTAATCAAAATGTCTGTATTAAAATGCATTTCTCAGCTCCAGTAGTAGATTTGTAGTAACCCCCCCCAGGCAGCGAGCATAAAACAAAACTTATCTGAGCCTAACTCTCTGTACAACCCACTGACGTCAGAATACATTAGTGGATGGTGGAAGCAATCTTGGGTTGCTACAACTGGCTTCAGGGATTCACAACACCACTCTGTTAATCAGATGTTATATTTCTAATATTTTGAACAACTCTGTGTTTATAAGCAATGGTCCCCCCCCCCCCCCCCCCCTCCTTTGTTGCATTACAGTATGGAGGAAATTCATGTTCAGATCTCAACATTTTAGAGAAAATAAATCTACACCCTTCTATCACAGGGGAAATACTACAGATGTTAAAATATTTATGAGTGTTTCTGGTCCATTTCTTCCATGTTCTTTCATAGTACAAATGGAAACGCAGCAAAAGCAGCGCCTTCAGTACCTTTTAGTGTAATGATTGGAAAGATCATGAGATAAAAATACATATCCATTGTTGCAATCCATATTGTATGTCACCGCGATGAAGAGAAGGACCTTGGTCTCAGTTATCAAGGAAAGAATGATATGCTATTTCAAACCACTGAATGCCTATTAAAACGCACCAATGTGAGTAATATAGAATTATGTATGATCTGGAGCTTTTATTAATGTAGCTATTCAACCCAAACAAAGCAAAATGGTTGAATAATTATGCACTTTGTTGTATCTGTATAACATAGAGGGTTTTGTATCAAAGTTCAGATTAAAACCTTTGAATATTGTATTTTAAATGAACTTAATAATAATAATAATATAACCAAATATGAAGTCTGAGTACCTTTTGCAAGGTGTGTTTCAACGGTTGTGCTTAGTTGACTAATTACCGGCTGACGATTATCGGCTTGAAAGTCACCTCCCAGTGATTTCCATTCCATTTGAAGTGAGTGAGTCACCTCCAAACTCTGTCAGCAGCCTCGCGTCTCACCGACAAGACTGACAGAAAGACTCCCACCTGGGATGTGCGACGTGACACGAATGAATTAAAAAATCATTTCTGCCCCCTTAATGAATTAGGGGAGAGAATCAAGTGCTCAATTAAATGATTAGGTTCTGAGCTTTAGCAAAGTCTTTGCAAATTCCAGTCAAAGCCAGAGTATTAGAAGCAATCTGCCTTGAACAGACCTGACCATTGTCCCTTATCAGAGAGCTGAGTGCTAGCATTTTCCTATCAGTGCAAGAGCTGGTACTGCATATGTTTCTCTGCCTCTGTCTCGCTGTCACTCTTTCTCTTGCTCTCATCATTATTGTTAGAGCTCCTTTTTGTACACCATCTTCTGCCTCCTCTTCATTTGTCATTCTTCATTTCTCCTCTCCTCTCCTCTCCCACCCCCTCTCCCCTTCACTCTCTCTCTTTTGCTCCTGCTCTCTGTTTCTCCCTCCAGGCAGCCCGGGAAAAGGAGAGCTCCCAGGCCCAGCTGAAGGCGCTGAGCCAGCAGACTGAGGCGGCCCGCAGGGAGCTCGCTGAAATCCTAGGCCGTCTGGCCAAGCGCGAAGAAGAGCTTCACCGCAAGGACGTGGAGCTGTCCGAGACCCGCCAGCGCCAGTTGTCACTGGAGCAGGAAATCCGGGAGGTACAGGGCTGAACATCCAGAAATTGAAAACATCTTCCAACTCACCAGGGATACAACATAATTACGTTATTTATTGTACTTGTAGGACTATAGATTGTGGGTCAACAATGTGCATCTAGTAATCTTTATCATTCCTTAAAGGTGACATATTTTGAAATCACTTTTCCAGTGCTTGTGCACATACATTAGGATATCTAGAGTGCCTGCCAACCCACACACTGTGAAATAACAACACCCAGTCAGTTTTCTGAGGGTTGCCTCTGCCAGAAAACATGAGATTCAACAAGCTATTCAGATGTGGCTCTCCTTCCTATGTCACATACAGGCTCATTAGAATATATCGTGCCCCATCCGAGTATCGCCACCCACGGCTTGAGAACTACCTTTGCAACGGTGTGCTATGTTTTTCTTGCAAGCCAATCGGAGCAGAATAGGCTTTTTCTGAACCGGGGCCTAAAAAGACAGGTTTTACATACAGGTACAGGTATATTTAAACAGACAGTATGAGAACAATTATATGTTTTTGAAACATAAAGGCATGTTCTAGTCGAATCCCGTATTACAGATTTAAACTTGAAAATGAGCATTATATGTAGAATCCATCATGCTGCAGGTCATTGATTTGAGAACAATGACAGCTGACAGCACTGAGGTTGAGCAAACAGTATTACACTCCCACCATAAAGTATGCTGTTTGGGTGTCATGATGATGACACATTTTAGTAGTCAGCAAGCATTGAAGTTGTGCCAAGGTTGACATGTATCAATGATCTTTTCCAAATACTTGTGCAAATCCCAGTCTAACCACAGACATGGCTGAAACTTTGATTTTAATTCCGTTGGCAGACCAATTTGTCATGTTTAGTTTGAGGAGGTGTTAAAGTAAAAAATGATTAAAGCTCAGCTTTCAAAGAGTCATTAAAAGAGCTTTGATCAGATTCTAACAGATCCTTCCCCTAGGTGAGGGAGGCCTCAGCTGTCCTGGAGGAGGAGACTCAGCGTCTGGCCGCTGTCCAGTCAAGACTGAAAGAAGAGAACCAGAGGCTGGAAGAACGAGCTGACACCCAAGCCCGTCGATGTCAGAGAGACCAGGACACACAGGCCGAGCTGCAGGCCACGCTAAAGCAGGTGACCTCAGCCCATGTTCGTCTAGTCCAGCGGTTGGCTGAGGAGGAGAGCTCCAATAAGGAGCTTCAGAAGGGCTATTTGGAGCTCCAGGCCAAGCTGACAGCAGTACAGGAGGAGCGGGCAGCGCTGGGGCAGCAGCTGCAGCTCGAGAGAGAGGTGCATCAGAAAGAACTGGACAACACAAAGACCATGATGGAAGACAGCAGGACAAGGAAGTATCGTGAAGTGCAGGACAAGCTCATGCTCTGCTGTCAGGATCAGGATGAAATGCAGGCACACCTGAGGGAGGTTAAGGTAAGCCCTTTTTATAAATATTCTCAATGTATATTTTTTCCATAAAAGAAATGTACAGTTAAAGAAATAGACATATTTGCTTTTTTGAGTTGGATGAAACCACTCGTGTCTTAAATCTTAAGCTTTGTCGAAAAACTGATAAACAGCTTTTCTAATGCTGCAATGTATCATATAAGAAATACATAACATCTAATTAAAATCTATGTCCTGTCATCCGTCATTTTATATGTTTGTGCGCAACTCTGCCCTGCTCAGCTGACGACCATGTCATGTGTACCATTATCGATGTGACATGCGCAGGGTGTTTTTGTTTATCATGGCTCATGGGCTGCGGTCATCCTGTTTTTGTTTTGTATGATTATTGAGTACCACTATCAACCCTCTGTCTAGCATCAGTGATGATCCTTTGCAGAGGGGATGTAAGAAACCCTCCCAAAGTGACTTTTCCGCGCAAAAAAACCTAATTCTTCTTTGTAATATTTGGCTTTAGCGGCGGGGATAGGGTAATAAAGGTTCTCGATCCCCTCCTGATGCTGTCCATAGTTCTGAAAGTTTTTTTTATGATTTATTGCCATGAAATAAGCTTTCCTTTTGATCTTTAAAAGAGACCCCCCCCCCCCCCCCCCCCCACTGGGATCTTGTTACCTTTGTGACAGAGCAAGGCTAGGTGTTTTCCTATGCTAGGCTAAGCTAAGCTAATCGGCTGCTGGCTTGAGCTACATATGTATCATACAGACAAGAGAGAGGTATCAATTGAATTATTTTGCAACAAAGTTTAAAAAATGTTGAATTATTCCTTCTACGTTCCTAAAGGCCCCTCTAAAATACTGAGCTATGGATTATTATTATTATCAGATGTGACAAAATCTGAGAAATCTTTTGAGATGTCAAGGTTATAATAAGCCAACCAAAAAATATATTTATTCTTTGCACCTAGGCATGGATCACAGAGTGCCACACTCTAATTGACATTTAGAGTATCATTGGCACACACTTCAAATTCAGCGCAGGGTAACATGCCTCAACCACTAAACATCTGGCATATTTCCGACTCAGCGAGACACAGACAAAATCCTCATTTAGAGTCATTTTCTTCATTGGTCGGGGCTCTGTCCTCTGAGTACGGGTGAATCGAGGATAGCTGAGCTCTTAATGGTGTGCAGAGCCCCGTGGATCCTCATGGCCATTCCAAAGCCCCAAGCGTGAATATTTAAAAACCCCGATATCAGACCTCAGAAGTCTCATCAAGGCAGTGCTGGAGATAGGGGACTCCACTTGGCTTACTCCCCCAGTGCCCTATCCGCCTCCCTGCCTTCGATATCTCCAATGATGAGCCCTCATGAGTACATTGTTTCTTAAGGGGCATGGTCCTCCCTGATATGGTTGAGTTTAGCCCATTAGCAATGCTGAATGGCATTAATATCTGACATAGCTCATTGTAATGGTGTCATTTCCGAGCACGGTAAGGACAAGGGCGTTTGCTGGAATGTTTTAAAGTACTAGCCTACGGGTGCTGCAGATGTCCCTAAGAAGCCCACCCAATATTCACATAGCATAGCCAGAGGCCTGTATTACGATTTTGATACAGTCAACTGTCAGAAAACGCTTAAAATATTCGTATTTTTTGTCCTTGTCCTCTCACTCTCCATTTCTCCTCCACTCTATCTTTTCTCTAGCTGTCTCTCTCTGTCTTAATCCCTCACTTACTGCCTCCCTCCAGTTCTAATTTAGCATTTTCCATCTGTTTTTCCTCTTCTCACTTCCAGCAGTTCTGCTTTTTCATTCTTTCTTTGTTTGTGTCATTGCTGTCACACACAGTCCTCAGTCATTGTTGTTCATTCCACTTTACAATATCTTCAGCTGTGTGTGATAAAGTGATCATGGGAGATGGAAAGCTTATGTCTGAGGCTGGATTTTCCTTTGCAAGTTTCAGCCGGACTGAGACATGAATTTAGGGTTTAGACGATTATTTGAGAGGTCTTGGGAATAACTTTAACCCATTCTGTTGATCCAATATACAATGTTTTCTGTTTGTGCGACACAACATGTCATGTCAGACCTTATTATGAATTCACCCTGTACCTGCCAGATGTGCCCTAAGATCTTTTACAAATGTGGGATGCTGTTTGCATGTTTGATCCACAAAGTAGCATTTATGCCAATGAAATAGCAACTTTAAAAACGTATTTGCAGTACATAATCATCCTCCCAGTTTATCCTAGGGCTTGAAAATCACAGATATACAAACTGCAGCCTGCTTTATGTTGACATTTCTGCAGCAGATAAACCATCAGTCCTTATTATCTCAAATTATTGCCCGTGTATCATGGCCTTAAACACACCCATTCTCTACTAGGCAGATGCAGCGTCAGACAAGGAGCTGTGTTCGGCGCTGCGCATCAAGTTGGACAGGATGAAGGATGAGTGTGATAAGCTGGCAGCACAGCTGAGCACCAAAGACGAGGCACATGCACTTCTCCACAGAAAGTACCAGCTACTCAAACAGGAACTGGATGACAAAGTAAGCCCGGCCTCTTTTGCCAAGTTTTTCAAACGTAGTGACTAATATTAAATAACTTTCAATAAACCAGTATCTGTTGTCCTATCAGTGAAATACATCTATTCTAAGCAGAAGTTTTGAAATATTTTTGCTGATTCTAATTAATTTTGACAGATGAAGTCCAAGGATATTGAAATGAAAGACATTTAAATGGTACGACAAACTATACGGACGTGAATGCCATCAGCAGCCGTTATATGGCTGTCAGTCATTTTGACGGACAGGGTTGTTAAAGTTCCGTCATAATCTATTATTACCTGTCATTTTAATTTCAGTGTTTTAATGATAATAAGACATATTTAATAGCGTTGTAATTTTTAAATAATTAATATACCTACAGAACAAGCTTATAGATGTAATTATAAGGGAATGAAGAGATGAGCAGAGAAACTTTAAATGTCAACACCACACGAAGCAGAGGAAGGATTATTTTTTTTTCCCGCAGTGACATCGGAGGCCCCTAAAAGCATTGTTCCTTAACAGGCAAATATGAAAAATGCAATTTCACAAATCTAGTTTTTGTGTCTCTGCCTCGGACAGACGGTTTTTTATTTTGTCCTGAAGGCTGAACCCCTGCTCTGCTGCCACACTGGAGACTGGAATTACGAGCGCCGCTTCAGACGAAGTTTTTAGCTCGAGTAACATTTCTTCCAGGGAAGCGGTCAGAAGTCGGCAAGACCCTCTGAACGATCCTGCAAACCCTTTCTTCACCGGTGGAAATCCCTTAGCAAGCCCTCTTTCTGCAGCAGTAGTGCAGCTGTGCCCCCCCCTCCCCCGTGTCTATAGCTCTTGAACGCGCTGTGAACTACTTAAAGTTGCGGTAGATCGCTGTGTGTTCTGATCTGATCTCAAAGTGACAGACAACCATCAGATTTTTCCATCCTTGTTAAAAATAATTCTGTCAATGATGGAAAGTATTCGGTGGCCGTGACCTCTGCGTTACAGTTACAGTTTTAATAGAGCCATGCTCGTCACTGAATGTGCAGGTTTCACATTGTAACTTTAAAACCTTATTTCAAACCATTTATATAGCACATGAGGAGACATTTGGCTTTGTAAAGATAACCAGATATTGCAACTCAGTTCATAAAGCATTCAGAAAGTGGTTGTTTTGGGGTAAACAATAACTCCTTTGCCGTGTCAGATATTACTGCAACAAGAAGCAACACGGGCATATACAAATGTCGGACATTGCTTTTGTTACATTCCTTCCTGGCATTAAGATCTAGGATATCTGGTATGGTCATCTGATCATGCAAACTTAAGTATGGTTTGAAAGGTTAAGTGGTGCCAAATCAGCACTATTTTTAAAGAGGCTTTATCAATACGTCCTCAGGTTTTTTTTTTTACAACCGCAGCTGAAGTATTGAACCCCTATTCACTTCTCTGACGGGCCTCCGATAAGTTGTATTGGGCTCTTTGGGGATCCATGTATTGATTGTAAATCGGGTGAATGGAGAAAAAGGCGCTCTTATTAATTTAACATGGGTGGTTTATTATCCCTGAGACAGAATAATGATCCACGGTCCCTGGGTACCACTGATCAGTTGGTTCCTGGGCCTCGGACATATTGATCCACTGTGTCCTGGTGAGGACCCTGAAACTATTGACGGTGCAGGCTAGAGGAGGAAGTTAACTATCTGTTTGTGTGAGAGGAAACTGAAAGGTGCATCTGTCATTGAGTCAACTTTAAAAACTACTAGAATTGATCTTCATCTGCAAAGAAAAATCTGCTGTAATTGATGTCTTTGTACTGTCTTGTAAGATTCAAAGGACATAACTAAAACACCAGACAGCGATCGCTAATTTGAATCCACACTAACCCCACTCGGCTCTCTCCCATCCTCCACAGGTCAGGTCGGGTGAGCGGAGACGTGCTGCAGAGTCGGAGCTCGTTCAGCTGGAGGAGAAGGTGTTGCGGATGGAAGCAGAGCAAGAGGGAGTCCTTACCTCCATGGGTGAGGAACTGGATGCAGCTTGTCGCAGCCTGGCTAGGAATGGTGAAGACAAACTACAGGTGTTTTATTTTATTACTTTTAATTCTATCTAACTTGGTTCGTTTGATGTATGTGTTTTTTAAAGCTGCATTTAGCAATTTTAACTGCGTTGGGGCTTCACAACGCACTCACAGATGCAGGTAACATCGGCTTTTTGGATAAGTAATTGCCTATTTACACCCAGCAGACACTGATCAACATGAGCCTTCAGTTTGAGCCGTCCAATATTGGTCCAAAATTGACTCGCCGTTTAGCTCTGGTGGTCCACCAACTCCTGAGAACTTTCCAAGTCAGTTGCTTGTTTACTTCAGTATTTGTCAGGTCATGCTGGGCAAGTAGCATGTACTTGTCTGAAATGATTTGCTGAGAATGACTGCCTACAGCTTTACAGTACAGTATATGGGAAGGGTGGCGAGAGCAGTGGAACTCAAGACTTCAGTGTCTGTGGGCCAGAGAACCAGAACAGTGAGCTGAAAGATGCATAGAGCTACACTTTGGTGTGGGTTTGATAGCATTAGCAACTCATTTACATTATGCAGTACTTTTATACACTGGCAATATCAATATTTAATTTAATATGTCAATTCCATTTAAGTGGGCCATTTTTGAGACCGTGAGATGAAGTGGTTGTTGTGTGAAGTTAAAATATAATCCCAAAGAATATTCAAATCAAATCAAATGTATTTATATAGCCCAATATCACAAATTATACATTTGTCTCAGTGTGCTTTACAGACTGTACAGGTTACGACACCCTCTGTCCTTAGACCCTCGCATAGCACAAGGAAAAACTTCCTAAAAGAAACCCCATAATTAAAGGGGGAAAAATGGAAGAAACCTCAGGGAGAGCAACTGAGGAGGGATCCCTCTCCCAGGACGGACAGACGTGCAATAGATGTCGTGTGTACAGGATAAACAACATAGTACAAATACAACATTTGACAGAAATTATGTTGTGTTGGAAAAAAAAGAAATAGAAAGTTTGGATGAATCCAGGAAAATGTCAATAAGGCTTCCTGGTGTCCAGCAGGATCAGGTCAGCAGACGCTGTCACGATTCATGATCCCTGACGTAAACTTTATCAGTGGCAACCTGCCACATGAGACACAGAAACTCCGGGGATGATACCCCGGATGATGAGTTAGTAACATACATTTACATAAATGCATACAGATAGAGAGGGAGAAGAAGAGAGGGAGGGGAGGAGAGAGGAAGAGAAGGAGGAGACCAGGGAGGTGTCCCCCGGCAGTCTAAGCCTATAGCAGCATAACTAGGGGCTGATCCAGGGCAAACCTGAGCCAGCCCTAACTATAAGCTTTATCAAAAAGGAAAGTCTTTAGCCTACTCTTAAATGTGGAGAGTGTGTCTGCCTCCTGAACACAAACTGGAAGCTGGTTCCACTGGAGAGGAGCTTGATAGCTGAAGGCTCTGGCTCCCATTGTACTCTTAGAGACTCCTAGGAACTACAAGTAACCCTGCAGTCTGGGAGCGTAATGCTCTAGTTGGTTTATAGGGTACTATGAGATCTTTATTTATTTTATTTATACTCTCTGTCTTTGCAACCTTCATCTGCGCTCACTGGGGCTGCAACTGACTCGGTTATTGTTAACATTGATTAGTTTGCAAATGAATTTGCAATTAATCATACGGTAAAAGAAACTTTAGAAAAGAGTTGAACATTTCCAACATGATTTCAGTAACGTCATCAAATGTCTTGTTTTGGTGGACTGTTTTGTCAGTCAATACTACAAAATAGGCAATTTACTATAATGTTAGCCAGGGAATAACTGCAAATTCTCACATTTGAGAACCTGGAACCGTCACATTTTGGTTTTTCTGCTTGAAAAATAACCTGAACAATTATAGTTGCTGTTTCTTGGCTCATTTTTGTAGCTTTAGATCACATGCATGTACCCTCCCTCATCAAGGCCTACTTATCTTGCACATACTGTACTGAATACTGTGATTAAGGCTGTATGGTGGCTTGTACTGACAATGAAATAAGTTCATCTTATTTGGTGAAAGATGTTTTGTTCTTATAATAGGATGAAGATGTCAGAAATCAAGAGCGTAGAGATGCACCAATTTTCTTGGTTAATTGCTATTTGTTTTTAATTGACCTTCTAATTCCGATTTTCTTTCTTTCTAAGAACTATAATTGCCAGCATACCCAAACATTTTGCAACTTGTCTTGAAATTGAATTGTATGTTCATAATAAAACAAATACTTTTTCTCTAAAACGGCACAAAGTTAAAGGACCTAATTACTGTCAAAACCTTGTTTTTAAGGTTGGTCCTCCACGGCTTATTCTGGACATGCAGGTGTTTCAAATGGCAAGCTTTATGTCTTCATCACTCAAGCTGAAGAACTTTCACACCGACAACATTGTGTGTGGACGAATGGATGAGCGATTATTTCTTTGTGGAAGTAAAAGGCCAGTGTGTCTAGTTTGTGCGGACGCGCTTGCGGTGATGAAAAATAATCTCGAGCGTCATTACAGCACGAGCTGAAAGGACGAGTGCGTTTGGATAAAGTTAACGCTCTTCGGCGGAGTTTGGCCCAACAAGCAGCTCTCTGCAGAGCGGAACATACAAACATGGACAGATAGAGAGGTAGACCACCACACCAAGAACAGACTGTTCCACCACTGCTGTGCAATTATCACTGCCATTTACAATACTCACTTTATGTTCTATCAACCACTTGGTACTTATATTATTTTTTATTCTCTTTAATTATTGTGTACTGCCTTTTTACTTCATATGTTCTTTTGCTGTGACAAGATACATTTCCCCATTGTGGGACTAATAAAGGATTGCTGATTTCTGACAAAACAGAACGATACATGGATAAAAAAGTTGCTTTTTTGCACAGCATAAAAGAAAAGTGAAATGAATGGGCTGCGTCTTAAAGAAGTTTTGCAGAGGTTACGAGTTCAATAATTAGTATGGCCCTCGAAGGATGTTGTAAAAAAACCAAATGGCCCATGATAGGAAAAAGGTTCCCCTTAGTGCTGTTGTACCCGATGCAAGAAATGTTATGCTATTTTCTCGAGATAATTCTTAAATCCTTTTACAGGTTCTTCTTCTTACTCGCAGGGTATGGCACGTTCTCCTCCTCCTTCATCATTGAACAAAAAGCCATCTAAAAGTTATTGCATTCACATATTGCAGATATACTTGGATATTAGATTATACACATGACACTTTAAAGCCTATTATGCAAAGTAAATGTTCTACATTACGACTAGTTTTCCTTTGCTGCTCCAAGCTAATGAACCCAGCCAGCTCTTATCTGCTCATATAGATTTCACAATCTGGCCAGCTGTATTGCTACAGCCAGACATGCGAGCCAACACCTCGCCTCATCTGTAATCTGTCATGTTGAAAAGAAGTCAAACTCACTGGTGATTGGCCTAATGAGGGGAATCATTAACAGTTAAGAGTGTATTAGGTTTCAGTTACCTCATGATACCCCTCTTCCTTTTCTTCAGAAGCACTAATGCAAGAAGTTGTAAGACAGTGTAGCGCTACATTAAAAGTTAAGGGAAACCTAATAAGGTAGTGCTCTGTCATATGGGAGATTGATTTAGTAAAAGATTTAGTAAACCAACCAGCTAATATACCAATCTTCAAGTGTAGAACCTTTTTGTTTTGTTGCCTTACGCATTACGCTTCTCTTATACCAACAACTTAATATGTAAACATGGATTGCGAACCAGCCGTGGCCATTTACACACGATAGTAGAGCTGCTTGCACGTGATTAATTGATATACGCTCGCTCTCCGCCTTAGACCCTATACTGCCGGCGCCCCTTGTTGCACACAATGTAACTGCGATGTACGGTTTGCATCCAACCTGGGACATAAAATGTTTAGTTCTTTCATTCTCAATGAGCAAGTCTTCCACTTGCTGTTAGGCTGACTTTAATACCAAATCATGCATTGCGGCGATAAGCGCAGGGTTGCGCGGCAGTGTAGGGCTTTAAGTGACTGCACGTGAAACATAATGTTGCTCAGTAAAGAGCGGAATGCTACAAGGTTCTTCATCGCATGGGCGTTTTCTGGTGTGATTGCTTGTTACGTGATTGGCCACCACACGAGACATCGGGTTGCGTTTCTGCAAAAGTAGATCTTCATTTAATTTATTTCCGGAATCCCCCGTGGCACCCACCACCAAAACCTAAACACACTAGCCACATTCAAACGAATGAAAGGAATGGCGTTTTGATTTGGTATGAATCCAGCCTTAGTCTTTATCATCACCAGCTTTACCTTTTTATCAGCAGGAGGTGAAACAAACAAACAAACTGTAATCAAAGACTCAGTCACAGTGTTACACTCATTCTGAAAGAGACATGTAGTCCAAGCAGTCACACATTTAAATGAGCAGAGCCAGACACTTTGATTCCACGGCGGTGATGCTGAGAAAATAGTGGAATTTCTCTCACTGCAAGCCCACAGACGGCACTTTCAACTCCCAGCCTACTTGTTCAGTTTTCTAACAGTTTCACCTCCTTTTTGTCTGCCACTGAGCGCAGCTGCCTTTGATGCTTCGGGAAAACAGTAAAGAGAGCGAGGCATGTTTTATCCTCCCACACAGTCACACGCTCTGCCATGCGGTTGTACACTCCCTGAGATGGGGGAACCTCTGCACAGCAGTACTCCATTGCTGTACTTTGTGCTGCCGTGGAGACAACTTGGGAAATTAGTTTTGCTTGGATCTGGTTTTGAATGACTGCTTGAAAAAGTTGCTTGACACCTCAGCAGTGACTATGTTGTTTGCCAAGGCACGGCACAGGAAAGGTCCAAAAAGAATCCTGCTGTGTGCTTTCCATGCCTGTTGAATGAACCTGGGAAAAAGAAACACAGTTGTACTTTTGTGTAGTTTTTAGTTTTTACCTGTATGCAGCAGGATGGTAGTTGTGGTTTAGCTCCGTCTCTTGGTGCGTCAGCAGGGTGGCAGGATGCCTCTTTATACATTTATTTGGAATGGAAAGGTCACGAGGTAAAGATGCAATTATTTACTTTTCACATTCGTAAGAGTGTGTGACTTTCATCTAATATGCATGTACCTGCAAACAGATTCATGTCAGTCCACCACTTGAAATATCTTATCAAATATTGGATGGATTGTCATGACATTTGGTACAGAAATTCACAGTACCCACAGTTCACTTTGGTGATCTCCTGACTTTTCCTCTAGCGCCACCATGAGGTGACCATTTGTAATTGTGAGTGAAATGAATCGTTAACTATAGGATGGATTGTCATAACATTTGGCGTTCATGTTTCGGTCAGGATGAATTGTATTAATTTAATGACTTTATTTTCCCATTACGTTATCTGCAATACTAATGATCAGCCTTTGTGTTCAGTGTTAATGTTGATAATAGGCTAAACTAAGATGGTAAACATTACAGTATATCTGCTAAACATTAGCATGTTAGCATTAGGGTTGTCTAGCAAAGAAGTTGAATCTGGCTCAACTTTTTAATGTAATCCAGCGAAACACTGCAATGGCCAATCAAGGACATGCTGTAAATACGTGCAAAGTAGAAAAAGAATAAAAGAGTATTTGGACTGTTTACCTTGCAATTATCGCTCTGAAAGATACAATAATTGCCGTTGTCATAACTTTCCAGAGTTGTAAAATCCTGTGTCGGTATTACAAACCGCCATGCAGTGTTTTGGCCTCTGACAGGCCTCCAAATTCATGGTTCACTTGTTTGAGCCATCAGTAAACATAGGCAAAGTCAAACCCTCCATTATAGGTCAGAGAAAGCTTTTTTCTGTTTGGATAAAAATTCCACTTTAGGGTGACCTAGGGGTCCATTGGTTAAGACTCATAACATATTACCTAAACGTCTGTTTTTGTCATCTCCCTCCGTTTGTCCAGGTTTCCTTTCTGTATCACTATCTGATCTATCTATCACTATCGATAACCTGCTACTCCAGTTGGTGCAGCGGTTAAAGTGCGACCCTAATGGCCCCTGAACAGACCTGATAGTGTACATGGGGTTACGATAATAAACTAGAAAGCTTAAAAGTAGAATAAAAACAGGCATATCTAATGTTCCATTTCAGATACTGGCAAGCACTCGTGTTCATCTCCTCATGTAAAACAAGCAGGTAATGAAGCGTAGATGGTATTGTTAACCTATGCTGAAACGTGTGTGTGTGTGTGTGTGTGTGTGTGTGTGTGTGTGTGTGTGTGTGTGTGTGTGTGTGTGTGTGTGTGTGTGTGTGTGTGTGTGTGTGTGTGTGTGTGTGTGTGTGTGTGTGTCTCAGCAGTCATTAGGAGTTGGCAGATAGTCAGTTTGTTTTGCTGATGCTGACAAGCTTGTCTGGGAAGGATGGAACATACTCCCTGAGCTCATTTTTATGACACACACAACCCCTGTGTAGGTGTGTGTGCATGCACAAGTGTAGTGTCATAGGCTGTTAAACACACACACAGCAATTCAAGTTGGCAGAAACCGTTCTACACAGAAGTTAAGGGTTTGACAAAAAGCTATTCTTCTAATATGTATCCTGTTTGTCCATCCACCTTTTCTAAACACTATTTCTGCTTTTTCTTTTTACATTCTATAACTCCTCCGACGTCTCTTCATATATTTATGTGCCTATTAAGACAACTAAATGTACATCCATAAAATCTCTTGGATTAGCACTCGTGTTCAATGCAGTTCTATTTAAAGAACAGATTGTTTTGTGATGCATGCTAACGTAACAAAGGCAGCTCTCATTTCCATTAATCTCTTCTCTGTTTTAACAGGCGATCTCCCAGAAACCTGGATTAGTGAAAGACCCCCACCGTTGGCTGGCTGAGACAAAGGTATAATTATTACATGCAGTGTGTGCTGCCTTCCTGAAAGGGATTTGTCTAAATAATCAAATATATAATTGAGGAAACACAAGATTAAGCATGTGGCACTATTACCATGAACATCCTGCTCATTCCCAGGCCTACACTATATAGAAGATTAATGAAAGACAATAGCATGTAATGTATGGAACCAGTGAGATTTAATCCTTGCATACTTAAAAGGATTGCACCAACTACATATGGCTGCGTTTCTGCGCGATAAAAACAACATTTGCTACGGCATAACTTCTCAGAAAAGATGATTTATTGTTGATGAATCCAGTTTCCACAGCTGAGCACTATGCGGGTGACCCACGTGATGAAGCTAAGTTAAGGGATCTGTGACAGATTGTCTCTCTATAATAATTATGAGGGCAAGGATGGTCATAAATTGCACTATCCTCAGACGTTCAGTATTTTACTAGCTTTCCGTCCTCTAAGTCAGCGTCAGGGTTTACATGATGCTTTGCGACGAGCTTTTTATTAATGCGTTGCCTTCCTGCAGTTTTTTTGCAGTGAAAGTTGCCACTTGGCTTCTGTCCAAGACATATCAGCTCCCATTTAGTGTCGCAACGTTGTTTGTACAAAAGAAACATGTAATTATGGTTGTGGCGGTGATGCATGATACTTTGTTAAAATGTGTTTGCACAATTCATGGTGTTTATCACCGTAATTTATACCTCCTGTCAGAGCACTGCATTTACAGGAATAAAACACCGGAGAACAAAAGAGATAATTAGCTCCCTAGTTAGTAGTTTTTATGTGAGTAAAATCTAGGTGTGATTTACAGGCTTATCAAGCACCGTTAGAATACCCATTTAACCAATCATTGTGCACGGCCGTAACGACCCTTTGTATGAAACATTGTCAATTTATTTACATTCCCTGTTGAATGTACAGCTTGCCTTGCACTACTTAGACTGGGATACTGCATTTTCTCTGGGCTTTTTAAACACACTCAGTTTGGCTGTGCTTTTGTCTGAACTTGCGTTAAAGAGCACGTTGAAAATGGCAAAAATAATGATTTATATTTTGGGTTTAACAAGATTTCAAGAGAATTGTACATTTGCAGCTTGGAAGTCTGGCCAGTAAAAGATGAAAACTTAGCCTTGTGATGAAAATAAAAATATGTTGGCCATTATAATGATTTGGTATCTCAAAATGATATTGCAACTTAATCATAAAGTCTTTTTCTTTTTAAGGATTTAGTCAAGTTTATAATTATTTTGAGACTAATTTATTACTTTTAGGATCTTTCTTTTCTCATCACATTGGGGGAAATCAGCTTATATTTGAAAGGATTGGGCTTTAACGGTAAAACAGAATTGTGTTGCGTTTCTCTCACATCAGACAGTTGTAGTAAATTAATTGACTTATGCCCGTTACACTTTGAATAAAACCGTCACTATAAGCACCCACAAAGCCCACCCCATTGATTTTTAATGTATTTAACCAACCAGACCAAGATACGCTGGCTGTGTGAGGAAATGCGGGAGTGCAACACAAGAGAACAGCGCCTGAGGAAGCAGCAACAACAGACCAGGGATCAGCTGAAGGCCCTGAAGCAGAGCCGCGACGCAGAGCAGACGGCTCTCCTGCAGCGCCTGGACCAACAGGAGAAGCTGCTGCACTCCCTCGACACTGAAAAGAGAGGTACGCAAACGGTATTTAATTAGTAAAACACATGCATGTTGATTTCACTTAGAGATGCAGTGTATGATTTGTGGGTATAGATGTGTACGTGGTGTTTTTCTCGCTTAAACATTGTTACCGTCGTCATCAAAGCAACAGCACGCAGCATCATGTGAGACTAATCGGGCCATGTGTTTTTTATTAGGTAGCTTAAAAAAAAAGCATTGGATAAGAAATCTTTTGTTCGGTGATTGCATGATGATGAAAAGGCGTGAAGACTTAGCAAGCTCTTAATGACAATGTAGTTATTCCTTCACTGCTTCTACAGTTCTTTTGATTGAACCTAGCCAGACACCGACTTCCTGTTTTCTTTAATTGAATCACAGAGTCCTTAAAATCAATAACTAATTAAATGCCTGCATATTACTGAATAGCTTTTGTCACAGTGTGGTTGCTGTGTGTTGTGTTGTAAGGGATGCCTGTTAAAATGGCTGTCTGCCTGTTCCTCTGTATCTAATGCATTGTTTTTTAGCCCGTGCATACCGGCCTGTCTGTTTATCGTTACAAATGTTTGAGAAAGCATCCTAAAGTGTGTGAACTTTGCGACTTCTGTGGAAAATTGACTTGTTTTTCACGTCCCGAGTCCCATTTTTAACTGAATTTCTCCTAATGAGCTGCAACTGCCAGAGGAAGAACAACTTGTTTTTAGCGCTTCATCTGAACAATGCAAGGAAATGGGCCTAATTTGTGTTCCATTAACAGAGAGAAAGAGAGATGAGAGACTGTGAGACTGTAGAAAGAGCGATAGTTAGACATGGACAGGGAGATGGAAGAATGTGCACAATCAACTGTCTATTATGTGATTCTGTTGTTTTAGCTATTTTAGTAGCATTTCACCATTCAAATAAGCCATCTGACGATGCAGCTTCATCTCTGGAGCCACTCGGAAACACATTTCACTCTTTAGACTCAATCATCCGTTTGACAGAAGTAACCTCGTCTGTCTCCATTGTGGGCAGAGGCATGTTCTCTTTAGTAATTAGATCTAAAAGTGTGCCACAACAGCGATAACATCTGGTTATTGAATTGAATGTGTGCAAATTAAGATTTCAATGTATATCAACTGTATGGCTTCTCAGTAGTGGTTGCTCAGTTGTTCTCTTGTGTTAAAAGCAAGATTTCCAAACCATGCATGAATATGTACCTGATGTGCAGGAATGACGGGATGCATTTTCAACAAGGCACCAAACTGATTTTCATTTTTATGCCATTCATTATCAAACAGGGAAATTGTGTTCTCACTAGATTTATTTCCCTTTTATACTTACTTGTCTGCCCATCTCGGTAGATTAACTGTTAATGCCAGCACTCTGCAGAACCCTTTGTGTGATATGCAGTCATCGTCTTACAGTGAATTTATTACTGTCAGGTTACGGTTGCAGTCTTTTGTATTTTCCTTCAGAGATTTCATCACTTGTGATGCTCTGTATTGGCCTTTCACTCTAATACAATGCTGCACTGCATGTGTAGATGAGTGCTAGTATTATAGAACCTACCGAAGGATTTAGTCGAGGGGCGAGTCAGTGAGGAGAACTTTGGCAGCAACAGAACCTCCCTTCTGCCCACTTAATAATTATAGTGCTTTTTATTTGCATTGCACATTAAAATGAACTCAAAGGCACTTTACATGGTAAAACAGTAAAAGCAACATTATAAAAACTACAGAACAAACATTGCAGTATTCAAAAATAAAAGAAGGGAGCATCATAGATTAAAAAAAGATTTGAATAGGTTGGTTTTTAGTGCAGTTTTGAAAGAGGGGATGGGGGGGGATGTCTGAGGGTTGTAGAGGGCTTAGTAGTTGATAAGGAAGATTTTGAACTGGATTATTCGTTGCATGGGGAGCCAGTGGAGGTTTTGCAGGACTGGGGTGATGTGGGTGTAAATAAATTAGAATATCGTGGCAAAGTTAATTTATTTAATTCAATTCAAAAAGTGAAACTCGTATATTATATGGATTCATTACACAGAAAGTGAAATATTTATTTGTTTTAATCTTGATGATTACCGCTTACAGCTAATGAAAACACAACAATCTGTATCTCAGAAAAGAGTATCGTAAAAAAGTTCAGTATTGTAGACTCATGATGTCACACTCTAATCAGCTAATGAACTCAAAACACCTGCGAAGGTTTCCTGAGCCTTTTTAAATGGTCTCAATCTGGTTCGGCAGGCTTCACAATCATGGGGAAGACTGCTGACTTGACAGTTGTCCAGAAGACAGTCATTGACACGCTCCACAAGGAGGGAAAGCCTCAAAAGGTCATTGCTAAAGAAGCTGGCTGTTCCCAGAGTGCTGTATCCAAACATATCCATAGAAAGTTGAGTGGAAGGAAAATGTGCACAAGCAACAGGGATAACCGCAGCCTTGAGAGGATTGTCAAGAAGAGGCCATTCAAAAATTTGGGGGAGCTTCACAAGGACTGAGGCTGGAGTCAGTGAAGAGCCACCACACACAGACGTATCCAGGACATGGGCTACAACTGTCGCATTCCTCGTGTCAAGCCACTCCTGAACTCCCTCAGCAGGGATCAGCCTGTGGCCGACATTTCCGTATTAAAAATCCTTTTTTTCATTGGTCTTATGTAATATTCAAATTTTCTGAGATATTTCACTTTATGTAATGATACATATAATATATGAGCTCTATACAGATGTATGTTTGTTTATATACTCAGCTCTATGCAGATGTGTGCTTGTTTATATACTCAGCTCTATGCAGATGTGTGTTTGTTTATATACTCAGCTCTATACAGATGTGTGCTTGTTTATATACCCAGCTCTATGCAGATGTGTGCTTGTTTATATACCCAGCTCTATGCAGATGTATGTTTGTTTATATACCCAGCTCTATGCAGATGTGTGTTTGTTTATATACTCAGCTCTATACAGATGTATGTTTGTTTATATACCCAGCTCTATGCAGATGTGTGCTTGTTTATATACCCAGCTCTATACAGATGTATGTTTGTTTATATACTCAGCTCTATACAGATGTGTGCTTGTTTATATACCCAGCTCTATACAGATGTGTGCTTGTTTATATACCCAGCTCTATACAGATGTATGTTTGTTTATATACCCAGCTCTATACAGATGTGTGCTTGTTTATATACCCAGCTCTATACAGATGTATGTTTGTTTATATACCCAGCTCTATGCAGATGTGTGCTTGTTTATATACCCAGCTCTATGCAGATGTGTGTTTGTTTATATACCCAGCTCTATACAGATGTGTGCTTGTTTATATACTCAGCTCTATACAGATGTATGTTTGTTTATATACCCAGCTCTATACAGATGTGTGCTTGTTTATATACCCAGCTCTATACAGATGTATGTTTGTTTATATACCCAGCTCTATGCAGATGTGTGCTTGTTTATATACCCAGCTCTATGCAGATGTGTGTTTGTTTATATACCCAGCTCTATACAGATGTGTGCTTGTTTATATACCCAGCTCTATACAGATGTGTGCTTGTTTATATACCCAGCTCTATACAGATGTGTGCTTGTTTATATACCCAGCTCTATGCAGATGTGTGCTTGTTTATATACCCAGCTCTATACAGATGTATGTTTGTTTATATACCCAGCTCTATGCAGATGTGCTTGTTTATATACCCAGCTCTATGCAGATGTATGTTTGTTTATATACCCAGCTCTATACAGATGTATGTTTGTTTATATACTCAGCTCTATGCAGATGTATGTTTGTTTATATACTCAGCTCTATACAGATGTAGGTTTGTTTATATACCCAGCTCTATGCAGATGTATGTTTGTTTATATACCCAGCTCTATACAGATGTATGTTTGTTTATATACCCAGCTCTATACAGATGTGTGCTTGTTTATATACCCAGCTCTATACAGATGTATGTTTGTTTATATACCCAGCTCTATACAGATGTGTGCTTGTTTATATACCCAGCTCTATGCAGATGTGTGCTTGTTTATATACCCAGCTCTATACAGATGTAGGTTTGTTTATATACCCAGCTCTATACAGATGTATGTTTGTTTATATACCCAGCTCTATGCAGATGTGTGCTTGTTTATATACCCAGCTCTATGCAGATGTGTGCTTGTTTATATACCCAGCTCTATACAGATGTATGTTTGTTTATATACCCAGCTCTATGCAGATGTGTGCTTGTTTATATACCCAGCTCTATGCAGATGTGTGCTTGTTTATATACCCAGCTCTATGCAGATGTGTGCTTGTTTATATACCCAGCTCTATGCAGATGTGTGCTTGTTTATATACCCAGCTCTATGCAGATGTGTGCTTGTTTATATACCCAGCTCTATACAGATGTGTGCTTGTTTATATACCCAGCTCTATGCAGATGTGTGCTTGTTTACGTGGACAAATGCTTGAAAAGGTGGTGATTAGATATTTAACTTGGGAAAACCCAATGAAACACCAACAAATGGAAAAGGAGTAATCCCAGCAAAATGTTTGCAGGCACATTTCCTTAGACTGTTATGCTTTTGGAAAGTGATATGTGTGTTAATGTGCATGCGTCAGTAGAGAGCTTCTCGCATTATGAAAGGTCTCAGTTCTTTTTGGCTGAGTCATGCTTGAAGCAGTCATAAATGCTGCAACAGTTAATTCAAACAATACATTAATCCAAATTCCAGTTATTGGAAGAATAATACTTTATGATTTATACAAATGAAAGGTTTTTGAACATTCTTTCTTTTTATTATTCCCATAATGTGTTTTTATTTTATTAAAACAGTTGGCTCAAAGCTAACGGCAGGCATAATGCCAAGCCGAGTGACTTTAGGTAAATATTGTGGCATTTGCTTAATACTCTACTGCTGACTGAAATCATTCCTTTGATTCAAAGCCTCATTAAGCAAACAGCCAGTGATTGTGATTCAAAACAATTTGTTGTTGCAATCAACAACAAACCCAAGCAGAGTTTGTTTTTCTCCAACTGTTTGGGTAAAAAGAATCCAGTTTAACATATAGGGACGAGTAGTATTCATCACATGATCAAACCACTGTTATTTGTTTTTTCTCTGGTATGCTTGGAGGTTTAATCTTTAATCTACTTTTTCATACCTCATCGAGCTTTGAAATTGGTAAAAACTGATCATTGTGGGAGGTCCCAGTTAAGTTGTTCTGCCTCCAATCCAAGTCATTTAATATGTGATCATGATAAGTTATTATGATCCCATAAGCATTTCCTTCACAATGCAACACATTGAGATAGGCTTTACAGTTAAAACGCTTTGCATTGACAAATACAGAACAATCCTGGGTAATGTTTTCTTTTACAGTCCATAAATTCCTTACAATTTCTTAGGAAGTTTCCAGGAACTAATCAAGTCTGTTGATGCATATTATAAGTGAATTAGAGACCACATTTAATTGGTACTGATTAGTTAGCTTAACCTGACGCCATGATGTCGAATAAAAGTATACAACACCTGCTGCAGATGGAGAATTAAGTCAACATGCGCCTTGATTGACTCCAATTTCAGTACTTTGACGCTGGGTCAGGAGATTTTAGTGCCATCTCAACTCAACTCCTCTTTCTTTCAGAGATGTTGGAAAGGAGTCGCAGGAAGGAGGAAGAAATGAGGAGCCTTCAGGTTAGCATTTTACGTCTTTATTAATCCCTATCTGTTTGTGTCTGCAAATTTACACACTAAACAGATTTCAAATATTCAGCTGGCCTAATTTCAACTATGCTGCCAAAAAGAGACAGCTGGTACTATTTTTATTTATACACACTCTTCAAATTCTTTTTGGCTTCTTTGTTGGGTTTGAGTAACTGCTGGGCTGAGTTCTGTGATGCAGTGCTACAAACATTAGTACACACAACCGCGGGTCTGACAGACTGCTCGCAGCCTTGCTTGGACAAGTAGCTAATTACTGCAGACACGAGGCCTTGGAGTTTAAAAGCCACCAGAGGCCTTGTCTCTGTCTTTCAACACCGCAGCGTCTACACTTGGCAGGCCATCAACTCACCTAGTCTGGATTGGACTGGCCCCCAGCGCCTCGCCGACCCTTTGCTCACCATTAAACGGCGAAACTCGCGCACACACACACACACACACACACACACACACACACACACTTAAATGTCCGCTCAGCATTTGTTCTTTTCAAACGCGTGTCTGTACTTCTGTGAGTGCGTGTGTTGGATTCTGGGGTCCCATCTGTGGCTGCATGATGGCACCTGCCAGAGCTCGCATGCAATTAATCAGCCCTCTCAGACCCAGCCGAGCTTTTAATTATGAAGGATGAGGAGAGAGAGCTGTGGAGAGGAAAAACCGAGAGTGAGGGACGTACACAAGGGTGGGCTGAGGAAAAGAAAGTACTCTTGTTGCAATCCACCAACAAATTACAGGCAGCCGGTTGAGAGGGACGAGCAGGTGTGTGTTTGAGTGGCAGATAAGAGGCATAGCATCACTTATGCATCGTTAGTGAGGGAACATCAGTCAGGAGCTGGATGAGCGGCGAGAGCGGATTTCCTTCCCTTGTCACCTTTGCATTCCTTCCCTTGTCACCTTTGCATTTCCTTCCCTTGTCACCTTTTTGTTTATTTCTCTCCCACACATGGAGTTTCTCTCTGATAGTCTACCTGGACTCACTCTCAATGTTATTTTAAACCTTACTTTGGTATTGGTTCTTACGATAACACTTTATATAATCCATTATAACATACTTCTAATCACTCATACATATTAATAATGCTTTAAAACAATAATCCTAACGCTTTATAAATGACTTATAAGGTTACGTATCATAATACAAAATGATGATCACAATTCTTGGATGTTAGATGTTGTGCTGCACTCCTGCTATAGAAACATTAGGGCTGCACGATGTTGGAAAGAACTGACACTGCAATATGTTTTTTTGCTGGCTATATATTGCAATATACAAATAAAAGCTTAATTCTGTAGGCGACATTTGTTTTACATTACATTTAGCTGACACTTTTGTCCAAAGTGACAATAAGTGCAAACAATCATGAGGATACAACTCCGAACAATAAGAATCTTGTAAGTACATGTACAAGAATACAACATTATTTTTAATGCAGAACAATAGCTTCAAAAGCCAAATAAATGTAAGTGCTATGTAAGTTTATTTTTTACATTTTTTTTAAAAGGTAAATCTGGTGCATTTTTACAAACAACATTTAAGTGACTGTGCTTTAGTAAACAAACAACTTAATCGTAAAGACATTGGTTGAACAGATATGAATAGTGATGACGCAGCAACAAAAGTCACACCCACACAGCTGTGGAGTTGGTCCCTGCACACATGGAGGACATAGTGTGTGTGTGTGTAATTGTGCAGCCCTAGTGTATTATAATTCCCATAGTTCTAATACATTTTAATCTTTTTTTTTTTATAATGCATTTAATCACGGCTATACGTACTGCTTTATAATGCATTTAATCACGGCTATACGTACTGCTTTATAATGGGTTTAAAAGTTACTCTGTGCTCATTGGGTGCTTTAAGTGGAGTAATGACATTCCTGAGGTAAAGGCAGATATAATGCATTTCAAGCTGTTATAAGTGGACATAATAAACTTTGTGGTGAGTGGGTAGCAATTATGAAGTATGATAATACTTGACCTTAAAAGTCATTATAAAATGTATAACATGTTTATAATGCATTACAAACAGGCGTCATAGAAAGTGTGACTGTCTTTACTTAACTTCATGTGCATATGAAGTAACATCGCTGTGTTTGTTCGTCTTTACAGGAAGGTGTACTGGATCTGGAAATGGTAAGCTTTGATTTATTTGATCAATGCAATGAATATATTAAAGACAATTGGTATGTATATTTACTTTTAGAAAACTGGAGTTATTAGAAGTCGTGTTGACCCTCAGCACGATTTTGATGCAGTTGTATAGGCAGGCTAATCTAAGGCCATGTTTGTTTAGCAACCCATAGAATTTATTTAGTGAAGGCTGGGAGCTCTGTTAATCATCATGAGTCTTGCTGATGGGGTTAAGAACCGAGCCGTACTGACGATACAGTATTGACCTCACCATCCAAGCTGCTAAAGTTCACCAAACATCCTTAATAAGCTGTTACATCAGCCCAAAATGACTTACCACCAGTTCTGTGTTCAGTTCTGTGCACCAGTTATGTTGACCCAAGATCTTTCATACTCTCTTGAAAAGAATAAATAAATGAAGTAGTCTAACGCACGCTGTCCATCAGTCAGAGTTATGTGGCACGCTTGGCCACTCCCACCTTCAATTAGCCGTCGTGTGAAAGAAGAGTAAATACCTCGGAACGCTTTCAAGTCAAATTATTTCTGCTTACCGCAACAGAACAGTGGCAGGATGCATCGACCCATCCTCCGCTCAGCCTGGGTGGGGTGGGGGAGGGGGGTTATCAACCAGGGGGTCTCACTTGTATGCCATTCAGTGTAGCAATCAGCGTGATGCCTTGTAACAACCCGGTCTTCTGATGCTTAAATGCTCCATCTGAATAGGAAAGGGAAGGCTATTGAAGCGTACAGTGGAGGAGGGATGAATAGAAATGAGTGCGGCTAAAGTAGTTACAGCAGAAGTCTGTTGCCCTGTAGGTTTGAATGTATCAACTGCATTCCCAGAAATACCATTTGAAAAGAGAGGAGAAGGCGTGCAACAATACTGTCTAGAGTTGTTCCATCTTTCAGGTCCCGGCTGCCAAGTGCTTAAGACAGATACTACATTACTGCAACATGCTGGCAGACCTTTATCTGTTACACTTCTGCAGCATAATCCACTTTTCCACATTTATATCCTCAGTATATTTCAATCAATCTGCAATTCATCAATAAATCACTAAATATGTTACTTCTGGCGAAGCTTCAGCGGGAGGAGGAGGAGGAGGCAATAGCGTGACACATAAGTGTTGTATTAAAGGTGCCCTGTGGAGTTCTTATTAACAAGAGTACTTTTTACTTTCAGTGTTTTGCACTGAAATGCATCGTGTATCCATGAGGCCTGACAAACGTGTTAAATTAGTTTCCATTCTTGTAAAACATTAGCTTTAAAGTGATAATCTCAAAGATTTTAATTTAAATAAATGTCTGTTAAGTCCCTACCTATCTCCGAAGGAGGTAACACAACAGTGATTGTGACTATGGCCCACTGAAAACAAAACATTGTATTATTTTTATCTTGAAATGTATTATAACTGATTTTAGATTAAGTGTGAGCATGCAAAGAAATATATTAAACGGCACATTCTCTCTACACAGTGTAAATACAGTTTTGCTGTGCACATGCGTTTATTTTAAAGGGGAATATATGCTAATATTTCACATTGTGTTTTGTCATGTGGGACGACATAAATAATAGATTACAGTGCTAACAGTATCAGCTGTGCACTCTTGTTATTTGGGGAGTACATCCCATTATCTCTGCAAACACAACGGCATCAGTAGCAGCCACAGAGCAGTTAAAGCCCACGGAGAGCTGATCCAGCTGTGTAGCCGTCATCAGTAATCATCTCTTCAGGTGACCTTTGACCTGGAATGAGGGCTCATTTCTATAAATGTCTCATCGATTATTCTTTCCTTGCTGCTCTCTTTCATCTCTTCCTCGTTCTTAAGTGAGACACTATTAAGGATGTAGCCTCAGTATTTAACTGTGTATAATTCTCCATTTGCCATCTAGTTGTTGCATCGATGTGCTTTCTGCTTGTCCCTTACATGGTCATTTATGATTTTGGGAGTCTTTACACATGCAGCGTCTCATTTTTATTGACAGACATTGATTTCTTAGTTAAATATCTTTATAGTTAGTCGGGTTTGTAGTTGTTTCAGATTGGAATGGCTAAAGATGTCGGTAGAAACCAGTACTGTGACATAACAGATGTTATGTGTGTTTTTGCAGAACACAAGAGCAGCCCTGGACCACTTGGAGTCAATTCCAGAGAAACAGTGTCTGATGGAGAACTTCAAAGATTTGGAGGTAGATTTATTTAATTTGTAATAAAAAAAAACACAGTTGTTAATATGTTCTTCCTTTTTCTTTCCCTCAAATTGCCAACCTCGGGAGCAGTAAAACATAACATTAAGAAACATGCACACACATTATCATATTCATCCAATTAACTAATGTTGTGCATTCATTTCAGTGTTCTTCTGCTACAGACGAGGCCGAACACTATTTAGATGCTCAGGCTTTTATCCCTTTGGCCTGGTTAAGGACAATTGCGTCTTTTGTTTAATGCGTTATAATGACACAGCCTTTATTTTGTGCCAACAGGAGTCACAGCGGCAGAGGGAGATGGTAGAGCAGCGCTACACCAAGTACAAAGAGATCGTGTGGGACCTACAGCACCAGCTGGACGAGTCCAAACATAAAATCCGGGATTACAGAGTACGACACAGACACACACACACACACACACACACAGACAGATGCCATACTGTACTAGCTTTTTAATGCCTTACAAGAGCCTGCACTCCCAATAACAACCCACACCTTTTCTATTTCAGTTGCTAATTGCAGTGCTTTGTTCAAACAGCAGCCGTTTGGATAAGGATAGTCTGACTTTGAGAGTCATTTATGAAGCTAGCTCGCCCCCACACCAGTGCCAATGTGTACACTGCATCTAATTTGCAACTTGTATGAATAAATGAATAATTTCACATGCTGGTAATGCATCATGGATGGACAGAGTGGGACAAGCTCAAGCAATGGCACAAATGTTCACTTCAACAAAACCCGTTATTGTACCGGTCTCTGTTAATTTCTAGTCATCTTCTGTGCTATAAGCAGTCAAGGGAGACATCAAGAAATCATTGTTGACAGCTGATTGCCATCAGCAGTTTGCAACGTCCCCTAAACAGCCATACAGTCACTTTTTAAATGCTTTTAATCTGCCAGATTACCCCGTTGGTTTGCCAAATGACTCCCGTGTTGAGTGATAAGTGGCGATCGCATTAGCTTAATAGCTGCCGCCCACTCGGGGTTTGTTTAAGGGAAAAGGATGGAATGTTCTTGCAAGAGTTCCGTCTTGATCAGAATCAGCAAACCGCTTCTACGCTGGATATAATACTGGCTCTCTGCACACAGACGTCCTGCCAAGACATCTGTAATGGTAATGATCTATAAACACAGGAAAGAACTGATTTGTGATACGTGGCAGCAGTGACTTGGCGGGCCTTGCAACAGAATCACCAAATATAAGAAAAGATATATCTTGTTCAGGCAGAAACATTTTGCCTGCGTGTTTACAGGCAAATAAATGTGTTTGTAAAATAAGCTTTTATCATACAGTGCACACAGTTTATAGAGGGACTCACTCCCAAAGAGAATAAACAAAAAACATTCTGTGCAGCTCGTTGGACTTTCAAACTAACATTTTGTAGGCAGCCCAATCTGACCCACCGCTCTAATTGTCTGTGCTATGGTATTACACTAATATACTTTACCAGAGCACACAGTACATTATACAGGGCTGTACATTTGGCCATATGGATGTGGCTGCATCCTCAGTTAGTCTGCCACTAATACTTTGTACCAACACAGAATCTCCCTACACTTCACTGATCAACCTGAGAATTAAACAACTACCAGAACAGGTTTGTCCATATGCACGCTCCCTCTGCTCTGTGAGTCAGTTAAAGGATGTTTAAATGTCAGTATCATTGAATGTATTTCCATCCTGGGCCAGGCAGCCTCTGACCCGCGTCCATCCCTAGAAGGGAGGAGGGCCGTGAAGTGAGACCGGTCGACTGACATGCGCTTACTAAATTCTGATAGACCCACAACGCAGGTTTGACCCACTTCACGGTTTCCGTCTGACTGGGGTATTAGAGTCTGCAGCCACGCTAGAAGCTCTGTGAGGCTTTAAGATGAATGTTAATACCAGCACCAGGTAGAATGGTTATTGTGGTTAGCCTGTTAGCATACTAACATTTGTCAATTAGCACTAAAGGCTGAAAGGAATGTTATTAGTTTTGCAGGTATTTGGTCATAAACCGTAGTATTGCACACATTTAAAATGATGGCTCTAGATACAAAAGGTAAGAGATCACCAGTTATTACAATTCAGGTCGGCATGAATGCCAAATTTCATGGCAGTCCATCCAATAGTTGTTGACATTTCATTACAAATGTCAACCTCATGGTGTCACCAGAGGAAACAGTCAGGGGATGTCCAAAGTCATTATGAGACATTGTCTAGCAACCATTACGTCTGTGCCAATTCTTCCAGTAGATATAGATATTTGTATTGGATCAATACAAACTTTGATAGTGGTGCGACAAGAAAAGTCAGAGGATCGCCAAAGTCATTAGGCTTCATCCTCTGGGGAACATGAATGTACAACATTTCATGGCAATGAACCTGAGCTTGCTTTCAATGGGCACACTTGCTTTGATTCAGATGTCTGCCCTCACTACATGGCTCTAAAAACAAACACATTTTAATGACCTTTTCCACAATTACTACACTACAGCCACAGTGTGGCTGTTTACCTTCAGCTCCGTCAGTTACTGTGTCCTGTTGTCTTCCAGGAGGAGAAGCTGGACGCCACCACCAGGAGCCTGAGACTGGCTGCTCTTTCTTCCTCAATCAAAGGCTCCAGCACATTCCATAGCAGCTCGCTGAGATCAGACACACTGTGTAAGTATTTATATACTGAAGCTGCAAAACCTGCTCTGACAGCTTATTGGCTGTTTTGATGGTAGTCATGTTTTCCTGCATCTGCGTTTCTAGATCATTTATTAAAAAAAAAACATACCGCTGTATATGTAAATGTTTTGTACAGCATCACAAGTCTGTCAATGATGGCTAAAATAAGAAATCCAGGTTACTGCTGACTTCCACAGTATATCATTATAAAGCTGATGTACATAATTATATGTGATGAATTTCACACTGGCAGTCGCTTTTCACCCAGAGCTCAAACTTTCCATCAGAGTGTGTGTGTGTGTGTGTGTGTGTGTGTGTGTGTGTGTCAGCCAAAATCACTTGTAGCACTTTCCTAAGCTGCTTACAGATAGTTGGCTCAGTGTGAGAGCAGCGTGCTTTCTGTGAGTTTGTCTGTTTTACCTCCAAGAATTATGGCTATTTAACACTATATACTATATATACTATGCAATTATCACATGTATTCATAACTACTTTGGCAGTAACAGGTAGTGCTTATCATCTAGGTACTGCTCGTAGGGTTAGTTTGGAGGAGATACTTATCCATAGTCGGTGCACTACCTATAGTAGATTGGCAGTCTGTACGCCTACAGTTTGGGGAAACATGTATTTTAGCCACCAAAAAAAAATATATCAGTTTAAGTAAATGCTATATCTAGAATATTTTCCCCGTCCAACTTGCCGTCAGACAGCAGAATCCTTTAGGATAAACCCTGTACATTTACCTCGCAGAACATGGAAGTTGATGGTTGTGTGACTTTGGTTAGTTTGGATTCAACAGAGCCACAGTAACAAACAAACTAACCGATTGAAGCAGCAGCCCTTGTGTTCTACGAGATAAAATGACTGTTCTTGTCAATGGAGTCTGGTGGCTTTGGCATAGACCAGGGGTGCCCAAAAGGTCCATCACAAGTGTAGTGCGGGTAGATCGCACACCGCTAAAAAATATATTTAAAAAACGGTTTAGATGATAGCCTATCATCTCCCCCTCTAGCAGGGGGACATTCCTGCAGAGATTTCAAGCAACTTAATGACCATCAGTGGCAGCTGGACTGCTGGCATTTTCAACCGATCTGACCAATATGTTGAATGAGCTTAATTTAGAGCTGCAAGGAAAAGATAAAAACATGATCAGCTCAGTGAATGCTTTCAAACGAGAAATGCAACGTCTGTCCTCAAAGCTGCAGCGCCATGATTTGGGGAACTTTCAAAACCTGGCATTACAGCTGGAGACCCAAGGGAAGGCGTGTGAGCAACTTGACAGTGTGCGCGACACAGAGCA